>NC_091285.1:635700271-635727771 GCF_032444005.1 Ranitomeya imitator
GTGTCCACGCTGCCACCGACGCGCGTTTCGCCTCTTTATCAAGGTGCGGTAATAAAGATTCCCAACTCCCATCACGACTACAAGATTCCAGGTACTTTCAGTGGTGGTCTACTTAGTTAAATACACCAAATGTCCGACTGGGGGATCATATGTAGGGAAAACGGGACAAAACCATAGAAGAAGGATGAATTCTCACTGCCACACAATAACAGAAAAAAGAATAGATCTACTTGCGGCGTAGCATATTTGTAGATCTGATCACAGCATCGTGGATATGAAATTGCTGGTATTGAAAGTAAGCTTCAGATTCCAGAGGAACAGAAGAGTCTGAGATACAAACTTGTGACAAATCAGAGCAGGAATGAATGTGTACCATGGATTTTCATCATTCTACAAAAATTTAGCAACGTGCCCCCCACACCTTCTGGGGGCATCACAGCCATGGACCAAGGGTCAATCAGTGGACAATAACACTGAAGAAGAACTTGGTTCAACGTCGTTGAGAACAAACCACTAGGTCTAATCCCTCATCACGTCCTCTGGACTTCTTGAATCTAGCACAGCAGCGTAGACAACTGCTCGTCTCCTTCCTTCAATTGTTCTACACAGTGGGATTTGCCAACCTGTGAGTACTGCAACAGCTGTCACACCTTTATTCCTCAGTTGTGGGTAAAACAGCCCCAACATGTGAACATTTCCTATACCTCTCACCTAGATATATTTTTCCACCAGATACAATCCCATTGTGCTTGGTGTCTCCCCCTCTATATAGACAAAAGCATTAGGACAATCGTCTTAATTATTGGATTCAGTCCAATCGCTCCAACTGTATAAACCTCCGGTTCCTCGTGATGCCGTCTGCCTTTACTATGTGGCCAAATGGCTTGTGGCCTCAAGCTCACTGATACCAGCGCACAATGTACCCAATATGCAGTAGATGGCAGTATCTACCAAAACTGATCCAAACTGGCAGGATCATGGACGGCCAAGGCTACGTGACGTGTGCATGGAGACTCTGCCGCTTAATGGTAATGGTATTTCTAAATTTTTATGGCCATCGTAGAAATGAAATATTGAAGACTAGTCTGAGCAAGATGGGTAAAGACCAGAAAGGAAGCCAGCAGTTTTGCATATACTGTGAAAAATATCAAAATGGCCACAGGAGCATTTGTTTACCCTTAATAAATCATATTATGGATATCAAATTGGGATCACTTATCTACATGAAAAATAAAGATGCTCATTCAATGGTTTTAACAACTGGGGATAATTATATCCATTGGCAGGTAAAGTGCTACTTTGCCTATTTTCACTTTAGTGGAGATACCTGGGCTGTGCTCGTGGGAATGAAGAATCCTTGATGGTATAAAAATAAGATTTTTATCATATCAAAGCTTTTTGGCGCAAGGCTATCAAATTTTTAAGGCAAAAAAATACATTTTTTTTTTTTTTCTTAAGAAAGCTACAAGTCCAGGGGCGAAATGCATTGGTGTAATAAAACCTAACTTTTATACCATTGATGAGTCTTCATTCCCACGAGCACAGTCCAGGTATCTCCACTATAGTGAATTGCCATCTGGAAGAATTTTTCTTCCTGCTACTGGGTTGCAGCTGTGAATTCTAAGATTCTTATAGGTGTTGTGTCCCTACACGACCACCCCAAGTTAAGCACTACCTTCATTGCCCTATTGTGTGTTTTTGTCCCAACCAGACCTCACAACTTTGCCTATTTTTATCACTTCTTTAAAAGCCAATGTTGAATAAATTGTTGCTAGGGACTTGATTACTTATGGAAAGCGACAATAGGGGCACGGAGCTAAAATTGTGAGAAATGACCACCGTAATCTCTGACGTATCTGAAATGAGGAACTCCGATGTCTGCCACAGTGATGGCTAACATAGAGACTTCTGTACTGGAACCTTGATGTCTAATTTCTGGTACCACCAAGGCCCTAATGTATAGCAGATGAGTGGCACGTTTATTATTACCTTGTAAAGTGTTACTGTTATATAAACTTATATCTGAATGTCTCGTGGGGCACTATCCTCCTATCGTAGTTGTGATATGCATAAGTTCCTTCGTGAAGACAAATTATGAGGGGAATTTTTGTTTGAGGCTGCATTGATGATATTTATACCAAATTTATCAATTTGTTGCGCAATGTTTAAATATGATGAGTGAATTTCGTGAATTTTTTTTTTCATCCACTTGGGCTGAAAATTTAATTTGGACCTAAAAAAAAAGTGCTCCAGGGACTCCAGTTTACCAAAAAATAAATGTGTTTGACATTGATGTCTTCAAGGACTGTATCTAACACTTTCAAACTCTTTCACGCAAACCCAGTCTTAATAATGCCAAAGTGACATCAATGTACTTTACATGGCTATGAATAAACATATGGCGACCTGTTGTGACAAACAGCCTGAATAATAACACATTACATCCTTTTTGGACTATGCTATGTCAAATTATAAAACAGCACAAAAATTATGCCTTTTTGGGCCAATGCATGCCTTTTAACAATTGGTCCAAAAATTATCCATTTTGGGGGAGTAGCAATAGTATGGGTATTTGGAAAGTATGTGAGTTAGTTGTGAGTGCTGCGCCTCACTAAATTGTCACAGACTTAACTAACAGTAAGGCTAGGTTCCCATTGCGTTAATGGGACCGCGCTAACGGACCGCGTTGCACGGCGAAATTAACGCCGTGCAACGCGTCCGTTAGCGCGCCCATTAACAGCAATGGGGACGCGCATCATTAGCACGTGCCATTTTCGGCAGGAGCTAGCGATGTGCCGGTGTTTTGTGGCGCGCCACGGACGCTGCTTGCAGCGTCCGAGGCGCGCCCGCGGTCCGTTCCCCGCTCTTGCAGATCGGAGATCTGCGAGAGCGGGGACGTTTAACGCGACCCCTTTATATCACATTGCGTTAGCGCAATCCGCTAGCGCTAGGCGCTAAATGGATTGCACTAACGCAATCTGAACCTAGCCTTACTGCAAAAATACAAATGGCAATATTCGGTGTGGCAGTCAGGTACTGCACAATAACGGTATAAAAAAATTAGGTCTTACACAAATTTTTAACAGATTGAACTATAATTAATATCAACGTTTTTAAATCTGCTGTCAGTTAAATGCAGAAAATACGGCAGTATAGGGTGCGGCAAACTACAGGTCCTTCTCAAAAAATTAGCATATAGTGTTAAATTTCATTATTTACCATAATGTAATGATTACAATTAAACTTTCATATATTATAGATTCATTATCCACCAACTGAAATTTGTCAGGTCTTTTATTGTTTTAATACTGATGATTTTGGCATACAACTCCTGATAACCCAAAAAACCTGTCTCAATAAATTAGCATATCAAGAAAAGGTTCTCTAAACGACCTATTACCCTAATCTTCTGAATCAACTAATTAACTCTAAACACATGCAAAAGATACCTGAGGCTTTTATAAACTCCCTGCCTGGTTCATTACTCAAAACCCCCATCATGGGTAAGACTAGCGACTTGACAGATGTCAAGAAGACCATCATTGACACCCTCAAGCAAGAGGGTAAGACCCAGAAAGAAATTTCTCAACAAATAGGCTGTTCCCAGAGTGCTGTATCAAGGCACCTCAATGGTAAGTCTGTTGGAAGGAAACAATGTGGCAGAAAACGCTGTACAACGAGAAGAGGAGACCGGACCCTGAGGAAGATTGTGGAGAAGGACCGATTCCAGACCTTGGGGAACCTGAGGAAGCAGTGGACTGAGTCTGGTGTGGAAACATCCAGAGCCACCGTGCACAGGCGTGTGCAGGAAATGGGCTACAGGTGCCGCATTCCCCAGGTAAAGCCACTTTTGAACCATAAACAGCGGCAGAGGCGCCTGACCTGGGCTACAGAGAAGCAGCACTGGACTGTTGCTAAGTGGTCCCAAGTACTTTTTTCTGATGAAAGCAAATTTTGCATGTCATTGGGAAATCAAGGTGCCAGAGTCTGGAGGAAGACTGGGGAGAAGGAAATGCCAAAATGCCTGAAGTCCAGTGTCAAGTACCCACAGTCAGTGATGGTGTGGGGTGCCATGTCAGCTGCTGGTGTTGGTCCACTGTGTTTCATCAAGGGCAGGGTCAATGCAGCTAGCTATCAGGAGATTTTGGAGCACTTCATGCTTCCATCGGCTGAAATGCTTTATGGAGATGAAGATTTCATTTTTCAGCACGACCTGGCACCTGCTCACAGAGCCAAAACCACTGGTAAATGGTTTACTGACCATGGTATTACTGTGCTCAATTGGCCTGCCAACTCTCCTGACCTGAACCCCATAGAGAATCTGTGGGATATTGTGAAGAGAAAGTTGAGAGACGCAAGACCCAACACTCTGGATGAGCTTAAGGCCGCTATTGAAGCATCCTGGGCCTCCATAACATCTCAGCAGTGTCACAGGCTGATTGCCTCCATGCCACGCCGCATTGAAGCAGTCATTTCTGCCAAAGGATTCCCGACCAAGTATTGAGTGCATAACTGAACATTATTATTTGATGGTTTTTTTGTTTGTTATTAAAAAACACTTTTATTTGATTGGATGGGTGAAATATGCTAATTTATTGAGACAGGTTTTTTGGGTTATCAGGAGTTGTATGCCAAAATCATCAGTATTAAAACAATAAAAGACCTGACAAATTTCAGTTGGTGGATAATGAATCTATAATATATGAAAGTTTAATTGTAATCATTACATTATGGTAAATAATGAAATTTAACACTATGTGCTAATTTTTTGAGAAGGACCTGTAGATAAAGCACAAGCGCAAAACCATGTGCTGTGACACTCACATTAGTTTGTCACAAACTAAACCAATAATTAACAGTAGTATTGTGTTTACTTAAATGCTAGTAGTTAAATAAGTGGAGTTTTCATACAGTAAGCTAAAATTATTGGTGGGTTAGTGTGTAAATGCAAGTAATTTGACGTAGAAAATACAGCAATATTAGGTTCAGCAAAAGAAGATACGGTACTTCCCAAACCATCTCAATTAGGTTGAATTTGGCTGATTGTGGAGGCTGTGTAGAGATGGGAGAATCGGTCTATCGGCAAGGTCAGTTCTCTGAAGCAGTACTCTGTGACCGCTGGATGGGAGACCTGCAAATCTACTTACCTCTCAGCATTCCTGATTATGCCATGGTGGCTCCTGGCTATTCTTCAGATTATGCCATAGTGTGTCCTGGCTATTCTTCAGATTATGCCATGGTGGGTCCTGGCTATTCTTCAGATTATGCTTTGGTGGCTCATGTCTATTCTTCTGATTATGCCATAATGGGTATATTTGTAACAACCCCACATAGAACCATCTTTATTGTTTGCTCTATCACCAATAAAAGAATGATAATTAGGATAGCCGGAGTAAATCACACTGGGTATCATAAAAAATTAGTGACGCATTCTGTTGTTTCACTGTATAAATGGAATACTGAAGAAAATCGTAGAGGAAAGTGGGCAGGGATCGCATAAGTCCTACGGAGTATCCTAAATGGATTTTTCACTTTTAGAAATATGGTCCCCAAACAATCAGATACTATTAAAAAAAAAAATACAGAGTGCTGACCCTCCCCAGATCCAACGCAGGCTCCCTGATGCTGTTCCTGTCTGTGTTTGGCTGCAGTGGTGACATCACGTCAACAGCAGACAATAACGCTGCAGCTACTCACTGAGCTCCGCAGCCCTGCCAATGTAGATAGCACAAGTCATTGATCTCAGTGATTGGCTGCAACAATGTGGTTCGCTGTTGATGGGATGTCACCAATGACAAGTATCCAGTTCCAGGTTTTTTTTTTTTAAGAAAAATATCTGATAGTTTGGAGACCACTTTTCTAAAAGTGGAAAACCCTTTGAAGAGAAGTTAAAACCAAAGTAACCTGCCAGTTTCCCTTAGGACCTTGTGGGGAAAAAAATTGAAGCATGTATTTGCGGTGCCCCCGACGTAAGGGCAATGGGGTACTCGGTACCAGGTCCTTCAGTTCCCTCGGATGGGATATCATGGTGGCCCGACCCGGACCGTGGCCCTAAGAAGGGCGCGCACTTAAAGGGGGATTAGTTCGTATAAGATGGTAGTGTTCGTGACGCCACCTGTGGTATTCGGTCAGGGTGACCGACGCTGCTTAGGGGTCCGCTGGGGTGATGATATGGCAGCTAGATGGTATACCTTCCCACAGGTGAAGTATGTCCCCAGGGCTTCCCAGAGGTGTAGATGGTGATGGTGGTTGGTGCATGGTGCGGTGAATAACGACATAAAGGGTGCAGTCTCTTTACCTTTACTGAAGGCTTTCAGCATCCACAGTCCAGGGTACCAGATTACAGGGTAGGCAGAGTCTGGCCGATCTGATGGCAATTCTAAAGTCCTCCTGATCCAGGTGGAAATCAGTAGACTTCCTTTGGCGCACAGTAACGTAGTAGGTCCCTACTTGCATTAGCTCCTAATAGGGTCCTCACTCTTGTTACTCTTCTTTCTGTCCCCCAGATGGATAGGACAAAACCCGTATGACGGTGGTGGCCTGCGGCTATTTTATAGGGACCCTAGTGTCGCCCCTCCTCCGTGTTGCCACCTTGGCACCTTGTCTGCTTAGGTATTTAGGTCGGACAGCCAACTTGGAATTGACTGCCCTGCCAGTCTTTGAAGTAAAGCGTAGAGTCTATTACTCCCTCGGTGCTCCGGCCACCGGCACTGCGCTTCAGGTGGAGGCAGCCTGCTTCTAGCTGGTCTCCCACTGATCTGTTACTCCTGTTGCTACGACTTCGTTTCTCACTCACTACGACACACTTCCCTTCTTGTCCTTTCTTAGGAGGCTGCCGCATGGGTTGCAGGCGCAGCTCCGTGTCCTTCTTTCCTCCTCCTCAGACCGATGTCTGGATCTGACCAGAGATCACTCCAATCAGCTCGGCCTGGAGACCTTTCTCGCTGGTCTCCAGCCAGGAACTCCTCTCTCCTCGTTCTCCTCCTAACTCTCACTAACTTCCTAACCAACCCACCAGTTTTACCCTAATGTGAGGAGTGGCCTAATAAATAGAACCCTTAGCTTCCCCTGGTGGACTGGAGTGTGAAATGTATGTGTGGCTATGATACCTGGCAGGGTTTAACTCCTTTGGTGCCATCAGACGTAACAACACTCCCCCTGGTGGGAGAGCGACATTACTGCAACAACCAGGACTCTGGGGTGCTGCATATTGGTCTCATCCTTTCGATTTCACTTAGTTCTTGCACCGGTCCGTGCTGCATACAAATGTGCAGATATGCACTCATCAGCAATTTGCAGATGTGACGCCCAAAACATTAATCACACCCTCTTAAAGGGAATCAGTCTGCAGGATTTAACCCCCAAACTATTTATATGTAGCGTCCAACAATACCTCTACATGAGCAATTTTTTCCTCCGATACTGAGAAATCTTCATTTTGAATTGATATGCAAAAGAGGCTGAAGAGCTATTTGTAGATCTGAAAATTAATGTAAAACTTGGCTTTCAGAGGGACTTTGCAGAAAAGAATCCAGAATTATTTAATGTTTCAGTCCTATACCTGGACCTTCATCAGAAATGGGCAGATTGTGTAGAAGACAATGGAAAGCAGTTACTGGAAGTGCTGCGTGGATCATGACTCCAGTCACTGTAAGTAGTTTGATTTCAGATGTTTGTAAAGTCTAGAGAAGCCATGAAGAATGTACTGCTGCCTGCAACATCCTCCAGAATGGGTCAGTAATATTGTGGGGATACATTTTTTTGTTTGGAGGGCCGCACAGCCCTCCATGTGCTCTCCAGAGGTACCTTGACTACCGTTAGGTACTGAGATGAGATCCTCAGAACCCTTGTGAGACCATATGCTGGTGCGGTTGGCCCTGGGTTCCTTCTGATGCATGACCATGCTAGGCCTCATGTGGCTGAAGTGTGTCAGCAGTTCCTGCATGATGAAGGCATTGATGCTATAGATGAAAAAACAAAAAAGGGGAAATGGGAGAGGGATTATTCAACTCACCGGGTGCAGCAAAATTAAGGCCTCTATCAATGGAATACGGTGCGCCGGCACCAGGCCCTCAGCTGGGCAACAAGCAGAGGAAAAACAAGAGGGTTGCAGCATCCTCTGATGCTATAGACTGACCTGCCCGTTTCCCAGACCTGAAATCCAATTGAGCACATCTGGGTCATCATGTCTTGTTCCATCCACCAATGCCACGTCACATCACAGACTGTCCAGGAGTTGACTGATGCTTTAATCCAGGTCTGGAAGGAGATCCATCAGAAGAACATCCATGGCCTCATCTGGAACATGCTCTGGCGTTGTAGGGAGGTCATACAGGCACGTGGAGGCCACACACACATTACTGAGCATCATTTCCTTCTTTAGAGGCAATGAAGTTGAACCAGCCTTTGATTTAATTTTCCACTTTGATTTTGAGCATCATTCCAAATCCAGACCTCCATGGGATATTAATGTTGATTTACATTGATCATTTTTATATTTTATTGTTCTCAATGCATTCCACTATGTAATGTATTTCATTGTGATATCTAGGATGTGGTATTTTAGTGTTCCGTTAATTTTTTTCATCAGTGTATAAAGTCCATATTTTCAGAAATGACGGCTTTTTTTTGTGCCATGTAAAAACCTGAGCTGTGCTGCTTGTACCTACATTCGCTTACAAGTAGATTAACTATGTTTTGTCTGTGTCTTCTGCCTAAATTCAGGACAAGGCCGCTGAATAGTACATGGTTAGTAAGAGGAGAAGGGGATGAAGGACGGTCCACAGGTAGGGAGATGTAGGCGTGGGCTGAGTATAGACCTGGTGCCACAATTAGGTTAGCCGACAGTCAGACGTCTACAGTGTGGCAGTGATCGTCTGCAGCTCCACTAGACCAGGTAAATGGCTGCATGATGGGATATCCATCTGCTATTAAATTTAATGGAGATTCTGTAGGTTTAGCATTTAAAGGGGCTGTCAAGTTAAAATCACCTTCACATTTATGAAGTCTGATTTATGACCACCATGGATTTCCAGAATGAGAAGACTTTATAGATAGATTAAACCCCTTTGGCACCGCTCGGAGATTTCTGTTACTACAAATGTAACGCAAGATTCTAAACAAAGATCTGTTCAAATCGACACCATTGTTCTTTTCGGTAACAGAAATCTCCGAGAAGTACCAAAGGAGTTGGAGCACTTTATAGAGACGTAAGAGTCCAAAAGCAAAGACTTTGTGCGTTTTATGTATCAGGAGGTATTTTTAACCGGGGACCCGGAAAGACGTCATATCAAGAAGATTCAAGAGTTTATTTCCAATCGTCAACACTTAATCCTCTGAAAGATTCTATTGTTTTTTTTTTTTCCTCCCAGAGAAATATTTTTCCGTCCAGAGAAGCTCCACCGATGCATTTTCTTCTCATCATGTTCTTGTGTGTCGGGTTAGTAAAAGGTATGCTTTTATTTATCGCAAAATATGTGTGGGGATACAGATGTAGCAGAGCGGAATATAACGGCGGCTAATTAAAATTCCTCAAGGAGACTGTTGGACTGTTAAATGGCGTTAGGTTAAGGTTACGTTCCCATCTCTGTTTTAGCCCAGTTCCTCCCAAGCGCTGGAAAAAGGGATTTGGACATTTGCACTGTTAGGATCATTGACTTTTATCATTCAAATGGAGACACCATGCGCTCTGTCGGACATCATTTTATTATTTGGGGCGAGTACTAAGACATGGTCAATTACTTTTTTAATTTATTAAATTGTCTCTGTGCAAAAAAAAAAGAAACACCTTCTGAGTAATAGTCAACCCCTTTAAGTAGCAAATTCAGCACTGCTATATCTGCACCTCTTGTGAATGGTACTAAAGATAGTTCTGCTTCCCTGTCTCTTTTTCCTGTAAATAATATAGGTACAGATCGTACTGCCTACCTCTTCTATCCCTGCAAATGATAGCTATATAGTTATTATTGCATCACAACTTGCTGTGTAAATTATGTCAGTACAAAACATACTGCCTCCCTCCCTGGAAATGATGTAGAAACATATAGAACCAGGTACTACTAACTCCCTGTCTCTCCGAGTAAAGGATGTTGATGCAAATAGTTCTGACTTTCTTGTTGTCCTTTTAAATGGACACAGATAGTACTGTCGCCCTCTCTTTCCCGTCTGGAAAATGTAATACCTCAAATTATGCTTCCTCCTTGTCTCTCCTATTAAATGATGTAGGTGCAGCTAATATGGACACCCCATCTCTCCAAGTAAAGATTGTGGGTTCAAACTGGAGACTTGTCCAGTGCCCGCATCCACAAAGGGGGCCCCTGCTTTTGCAGTTCTTCCATGACCTGAATGGAAGTGATGTATACAGCGGTCTCATTGTATCATATATACTGTACACAGCAGTCTGTGTACTTCATGTGCTGTATATAGATTAGTCTAAGTATATCCTGTGTGATGTATGCACCAGTCTGTGTTTCCCATGTGATATATATACAGCAGTCTCAGTGTCTCTTATGTGATGTGTATACAGCAGTCTGTGTCTTCTGTGTGATGTATATACAGCAGTCTGTGTCTCCTATGTAATGTATGTACACCAGTCTCAGTGTCTTCTATGTGATGTATATACAGCAGTCTAAGTGTCTCATGTGATGTTTATACTCTAGTCTCAGCGTATATGTGATGTATATACAGCAGTCTGTGTCTCTTATGTGATGTATATACAGTAGTCTGTCCTTTGTGATGTATATACACTAGTCTCAGTGTCTCCTATAAGATGTATACACAGCAGTCTCAGTATATCCTAAGTAATTTATACAAAATGTAGGATAAAACAATGAGCAAATACCCGGCAGTAAGTTAAATACAAAAATAGTAGTATATCTAAATAACATAGGGTACTTAGTTTACACTATTTTGATTTGATGTTTATACAGCAGTCTCGTATGTGATGTATAAACAACAGGCTCCGTGTCTCCTATGTGATGAACATACACCAGTCTGTGTCTCCTATGTGATATATATGATGTATGCACAGAAGTCTCCTCCTATGTGATGTATAAACAGTATCAGTGTATCCTATGTATTGTATATACACTAGTCTCAGTGTCTATATGATGTATATACAGCAATCTCAATATCTCCTATGTGATATATATGAGGTATACACAGCAGTCTCAGTATATCCTAGGTAGTTTATGCAAAATATAGGATCAAAACAATAAGCAAATACCCTGCAGTAAGTAAATTAAAAAAAATAGTAGAGAATATAAATAGTGCAGTGTACTTAGTTTACAATATTTTGGTTAAGTGATATATATACACCAGTCTGTGTATCCTATGTGATGCATACAGCAGAGTCTCAGTATATCATATGTGATAAATAGATTTCCTTGAAAAGTATTCATGCACTGTGAACTTTTCCACATTTTTTACGTTACATTCACAAAATTAAATTAATTTTATTGGGATTTTATGTGATATACCAACACAAAGTAGCAAGTATTTAAGTGTACAGGAAATAATACATGGTTTTCGAAATATTTTAAAAATATAAATCTGAGAATCGTCACGTACATTTGTATTCAATCCCTTCTGAGTCAATACTTTGTAGAACCACCTTGCGCTGCAATTACTGCTGCAGTCTATTGGGGTTTATCTCTACCAGTTTGCACATCTAAAGGTGACATTTTTGCCCATTCTTCTTTGCACATTCCATCTAACTCAGTTAAATTGGATGGAGGCATCTGTGAACAACAATATACAAGTCTTGCCACAGATTCTGAATGGGATTTAGGTCTGGACTCTGACTGGACCATTCACACACATGAATATGCTTTGGTCTCAACCATCTATTGTAGCTTTGGCAGGATGTATAGGGTCGTTGTCCTGCTTGAAGGTGAACCCACTCACCAGTCTCAAGTCTTTTGCAGTCTCGAACAGGTTTTCCTCCAGGATAACCCCATATTTAGCTCCTTCCATCTTCCCATCAACTCTAACCAGCTTCCCTGTCCCTGCTGAAGAAAAACATCCTCACAGCATGATGCTGCCACTACCATGTGTGATGGTGGGGATGGTGTTTTCAGGGTAATGTGCATTGTTAGTTTTCCAACAAAAAATGGAGGGCACAAGTAGATGAAAAGGGATCACCCTGTGTCTATTCAATTTAGGTCTTTCGTTGCTCTGTATTTTTTGCCACACACCAGCACTTCATTACATTCAGACAGACAGGTTACTAAAAACTGTTTTATTTAAATGCACTTTTTGCTTTTAATTTATTTAGTTACAGCAGGGTTTTCGCTCATTTTTTCTCATAGGTTTTATATCTTTTATGGCCAGTGTGAATATGTGTTTATGAGCTGATGTGTACCAACTCAAGTCAAGCTCAATTTTTGTGCTTTTTCTTTGTATTATTGCATTCTGTGCAAGCCGGGGTGTAGCCTCCCTTTTTCTGAGCTAGAAATTGTATATAAGGCTTACCTAGACTGGTGTTTCACTGGTTGGGCTCGGTCCTTTTGTCTGCCCTTTTTCACATTGAAGTCAACATTGACACATGGTAAGGTTTTAATATTGGACAGTGTAGGACCGTCCCGATCAGAGTTACCTTGTCGTGGTGGGATGGCTTTTATGCTATTTTTTTTTTAATCAAAAACCGTATTACTAAAAACTGTGTTATTTAAATGCACTTTTTGCTTTTTATTTACTTAGTTACAGCAGGGTTTTTGCTCATTTTTTCTCTTGTAGGCTTTATATCTCTAATATTCTCACACACACTTGTGAGGCCTTCACAGAACAGCTGTAATTATACTGAGAATAAATTTCATGCAAGTGGTCTCAATTTCATAATTGTGACTTGTGAAGGCAATTGGTCACTCAGGATTTTATTTAGGGGTATCAGACTACAGATCCGGGCCGGCATCAACATCCAACGCACCAGGTCAAGTGCCAGGGCCCGGACAAAGGGTGGTGGGCCACTCGCCTTTGGGGACATTGGTACTTGACGTGTGGGTCCCGTGAGTCGGGGGGGGGGGGGTGACCATCACAATTATCAGATTTTTTTTTAATAATTTGAAAACCTTGTATCATTTTCTTTATACTTCACAAATATTACTTTGTGTTGGTGTTCACATAAAATCCTAATAAAAACACATTTAGGTTTTTGGGCGTAACATGAAAAAATGTGGAAAAGTTCACAAGGCGTGAATACTTTTTTAAGGCACTGTATGTACATTTATGTTTTGCCATATTACTTTATGCAGTTAGATTTATTGTATCCTGTATAGTTAGTTTGCTATTAGTTTAGTTACTAAAGCTCAGGTAGTAGTGTTGAGCCTGATTGTTAGGTAATCCCTGCATCTACTCTATATAGATGCCATTCAATCAATTAGACAGCTTGATCTGCCACACATCTGTACAGAGTAAACTGTCAAAGTGCCGGGGCATGCTTACAGCCACCGCTCATAGTGAAGTGAGCGGTAAAGTGGCGGGGCATGCTGACACCTGAGGTTCATAGTGTAGTGAGCGGTGACTGAAAGCTGGCAGCTTCCAGGAGGAAATACCGCATGTTCATTTTTTCCCTGTAGCTGAACTTTCAGTTAGGCGTCTGGCAGCATTGTAAAGCAGATTAACCTTATATCTGCAGATAAATAGCATTTTCCTAGTCCTATATCACGGTCTCTGCCTGCAAATTATGTAGGCACAGAAAGTACTGCCTTCGTGCCTTTTACATTGAATATTATTGGCACAGATAGCACTGCACAGCTTCTATTTCCCTTTAAATGATGTAAACACAGAACATACTGGATTACCGTCTCTCCCTGCAATGATTTAAGCAGAGATACAACTTAATCAATCTTCTCCAAGTAAATGATGTAGGCACAGAAAGTGCTGTCTTCATGCCTTTTTAATTCAATATTATTGGCACAGATAGTAGTACTGGCTTTCTGCTCTGTGAAAATTACATCAGAGCTCTGCATTGGAGATATGCATTAGGAGTATTTCCTGACATATACCTCAGACTTGCAAACCAAAATTAATTAATATGTTTAGCATAAATACGATCAGACATTCTGGCACTGCGGACGAATGAGGGGCCAAAGCATGATGTGAACAGGACCATAACTGGACCAGAGAGATATCTACTATATAATTGTCTATGGGTCACTTCCGTCTTTCTGTCTGTCCTTCTGTCACAGATATTCATTGGTCGCGGCCTCTGTCTGTCATGGAATCCAAACACTCACGACCATTGCCACGACCAATCAGCGACGGGCGCAGTCCGGCGGCAACATGGCCGCTCCTTCCTCCCCGCAGTCAGTGCCCGCACCGTACTTCCCTCCAGTCAGCGCTCTCACAGGGTTAATGGCAGCGCTAATGGACCACGTTATGCCGCGGTGTAACGCACTCCATTAACGCCGCTATTAACCCTGTGTGACCAACTTTTTACTATTGAGGCTGCCTATGCAGCCTCAATAGTAAAAAGATCTAATGTTAAAAATAATAATAAAAAAAATTAAAAATCATCATATACTCACCTTCCAGCGCCTTTCCCGCTCCTCGCGACGCTCCGGTGACCGCTCCATGCAACGGCAGGTTCCGGTGGCAAGGATGGTACGCGACAAGGACCTGCCATGACATCACGGTCATGTGCCCGCGATCTCATCACAGGTCCTATTTAATATAATTGACTAGATACACGAATATCACTTGGTCTTCTCTATTTTAGGTCCTCCGCCTTGGCTAAATCTTGAGGTTTCCAGAGCCTTCCGTTCAAATCATCTTTCACAGACTCCGTCTCCAGCTCCCATCCCTGTAACATGCCGCTATCCAAATGGCAACATGAACACCATCTTGAAAGAGCGAGAAGTGAGTAACACACATCTGCATCATGCTTCATGTGGCTGAAGTTATGGGCTGAGGACAGGCCAGTCCTAAGGGACAATCGGTAGATAGTGAGGATTGGCTGCCCAGAGGCAGGGGGCAAGGCCTGAAACTATCTACTCACACTGAGTGCATGGTCTGTTGAAAGAGGAGCAAATGGACAATGCATTTAAATAATTTAAGGTTAAGCCAACACATCGGTAGCGTAGTGTACCCACCTTTTCCTAGAAGTTACGTTAGGACAGTGCCTTGGGTAACTTGGTTTTCTTGGTGTAAAAACGTGTTAATGAGAAGTATTTACCATGTTGCTGTATTGCTGCAGTAAAAGAGGAGGGTCCTCAAGTATTGTAGGTCACCTATGTACCAGCAGACCTCAAGATAGACGGGGGCAGAGCAGGACTATGACCTGAATGTGTCAACACTAGCTATGAGCGAGTGTGCTCGTTACTCGAGATTTCCGAGCATACTTGAGTGTTCAAGTATTTTTGGCGTGCTCGGAGATTATTTTTGAGTCACCGCAGCTGCATGATTTGCGGAATACACGTGGGGATTGCCTGTTTGTTAGGGAATCAACACATGTTCAGGCTGTCTAGCAGCCGCAAATCTTACAGCTGCGGCGACTCAAACATAATCTCCGAGCACGCCCAAAATACTTGGAGAACACCGGAGCATGCTCGGAAATCTCGAGTAACGAACACACTTGCTCATCACTAGTCAACACCTGCCCGCGGAAACTGTGCTTCATTCATTCGAGGCCCATTCTTAGGACATCTTTCATTCGAGGCCCATTCTTAGGACATCTTGGTCCTCTGCTGTACCACATAACCCACACTCTGACTTTCTAACTTGTCCATCACTTTCACTGAGGACAGAGTACACACTTGACCTCCGCTCCATTCATTGTTTATGGGACTGCCGGAAATAGCAAAGTACATTCTGCAAAAAGTAGTGATCTAGCAGCTCAGTATACTTACTTAGTCACTGGTCAGACCTTGACTAATGGCAACCCCAAACGAATCGCCTAGGGGATATGTGCTGAACAGATTTGGCGGTGCTTTGCTTATAGCACTACCTATGTGATCATTGCATAACTTGGAATACTTGTGCACTTAGCCCTTTCTTCTTTTATTTGGCCACTAATAGCGCTATATATGTATATGCTCTCCCAGGTCGTATAGTGGACAAGTGATCTTCCCTTGTGTACCGTTTTTGTTTCCTCCTTTTTTTCTTATCTTAGTATGCTATATGTAATTTTGGTATATGTTTAATAAAGATTGGATTTTAATTAGCTACTCTGTGGGTGTTGTAGATACTCATTTTCTCTAGTGCAAACTACCTCAATTTGCCTAATTAATATATTTTCTTTATAATATTTTGGTGGAACACCCGCCAGGGCCGTGGGGTACTCGGTACCGGTTCTGGTACTTAAAGGAATGTGTCATGGGGGCGGCGACCCGATCCGGGGCCCTGGGCGCCCATGTTAAGGGGAAAGTCTTAAAAGGGGTTTGTGAAATAAAGTTTGTGTTCGTGACGCCACCTGTGGTATTTGGTCAGGGATGACCATCGCTGCTTAAAGGGGTCCACTGGGGCGATGTTATGTGGTGATGTTAATGCAGCTGGGATGGTATGGCTTCCCACAGGTGAAGCTGGGTCCCCAGGGCTCCCAGTGTATAGATAGAGAGGGTGGGTGGTGTAACAAGAAACGGAGGACACAGGTTTGCAGTCTCTTTACCTGGTTTACTGGTGAATTCAGGCAGCCACAGTCCAGGGTACCAGATCATGGATGCAGGAGGGGTCCGGCCGGCTTGGAAGTGAGTTGGGAGTCCCTCTTACCAGGTGGAGTTAGAAGCCTTCCTTCTAGCGCTGTGGTGTAGTCCCTTGCTGCCTTAGGCCTCACACAAGGTCCTCACATGTTCTCTCTGTCCTCCTTGCAGGTAGGACACTACCCGTACGACAGGTAGCTCGAGCCTTTTTACAGGATTTCTATCACGACCCGGGCTCTGTGTCCTCAGGTTTCTATTGTGGACAGGTGACTTGCAACCCAGCTGTCCTGCTGGTTTCTTTCTGAGACGTAGAGTACTTCACAACCCCGGTCTTCCGGCTACTGGTATCTGCGCTCAGCAGGGAGGTAGCCCAGTCGCAGCTATCCCCCTAGCTCTTCACTCTCCTGCGCTTCACTTCTCCTTCACGCTCTCTACAGCTTGTTCTGCTTTCCTTTCTATCTCTTTCCTTTCAGGAACTGCAGCACCCTCGTGGCTGCACGGCCCCTTTCGTCCTCTCTCCTCTGTCCCTCTGACAGAGTGTCTGACTTCAGTTCATGTCTCTGGCAGACTGGCTAACTTTCCTTCAATATATATAGGGGAGCCATCCATATGCTGGATCAGAGCTCCCCCATTCTGGCCTGGAGTATGAAAATGTTGCATATTTGTAATTACCTGATAAGAGATACTTCATCGCTTCCAAGCATGACATCACTCTCCCCATGAGGAAAGCAATGCCACTAGAACAACCAGGAACCTGGGGTGTTACATTGGCATGGGACTATATTTGTTGGATTTTGGGGCAAAGTACCACCAAGACCCTATAAACAGTGTCAGAATAATGATGCCACTTTTTTATTTTACTGTAATTAGGTCCAAAATCCTTTGCGCTATAATTTCATAATTAAATTAATTTTCATCAGTTTGTATATTGAGCATTTTTTTGTTATCTATCATTCTAGGTCCCGTGTACATCAGAGGACAACGTTTGGGACTCTGTGGTTGTCCAGTTGGTGGTCCTGGGTCCAGACAAGCAGTGTGAACATGGCAGCATGTGCAGCGTGAAAGTAGGAAGCAAGCTACAAATTGAGGTCAGGTCACTCATATGATCTCTTATATGAAATTTCCCTATAGTAAAACAGAAAGGTCAAAGCACAGTACAAGAAGTGTTGTCATAGGGATATTTGAGTGAAAACGATGAAGACCGCAGAGCTTAAATGATAAATTTGCACTTTAATATCTGTGCACCCCATTTTTTGAATTGTATGATGCTGTGATGCACTCGGCACTTTTTCATGATACGAGGGATTGTTAAAGTGTAAGTATGAAAAATATTTTGATTTCATGTCCAAAACTCTGTGCTGATTAATTAATTGTAAAAAACCAAGGAACTTTGCAATTTACCGCTTATTAATAATCGCCTCAGTTCTCCAGGACGGATGGATTTTTAATTGTATAGCTTGCTGTTCATTGCCTAGGTTACCCGCCTCCTCTGCCATCTATCAATGGTGGCCAGTGCAGCACTTCCAAGATCTTTGCTACAGAGCTTGTAAGCGCTGATCAGTGACCCTATGCTCCTCCAAAGCTGCCTCTGCTTGCAACATGGGCTTGACCTGGCCGCTTTTCTAAATTATTAATCATCAGGAGCGCACCAGCCCCCCAGCAAGCAGGAAGCCAGGGGAGTAATGCGCTCCTGAAGCGCTACGTCGAGGCAACTCCTTTTAAGATTAATAATAAATCCATCTTCTGTAATATTAAATATTTCCTCCATTAATTACTCGTAGGTGTCTCTCTCCGCTGCTCCGCCATCTCTTGGTCTATCTTTGGCTCTGTGTTCTCTGTCTCCATCTTCAGATCCGTATAATTATTCTCATACCTTGCTTGTCGTGAACGGCTGCCCCGCTGATGTGGGCGTGTCCTTAGCAATGGTCCCACCCCTGCCTTGCACCAACGCTGTGCTGACGAAGGCCTTCGGCTTCCAACTCGCCCCCTTCTACAACAACTCTATACAATTCCTGCACTGCAGGGTCCAGTTGTGCAATAGGGAGGCATCGTGCAGAGGTCACGCGGGATCCCGAAATATTCCAGAGGTGAGTGAGTCTACAGGATCCCTTCTAGTTTTGTCGAAGATATTAAAGGGGTGGCCCGAAACTAACATTGATTTTAATCCTAAATGTCTCTTTAATGTAATAATGCAATACACTAACGAGCAAAAGGGTAACGATGCGTTGAACTTTTGACTTTCAGGCTCCATATCTCACCATCCACTACTGCCTCAAACATCAGACTACCATCACTTTATAGACAATCATCGTGGCTATCTCATACATAAATTTGACTTGCAAATATTTAGCATATGATTAGTTATGCAGATTCTTGTCATGTCAGTAGTAGTATTTTGTCTTTCATCACTACCTGATCCTTCTGGAGCTGCTCTCGCTCAGATTCAAGCATGCCTCGACTGAAATCTGATCCCAGTTCTCGTCTACACGTTCCCAAAGTTCGTGCATACGAGTCGACTCGTTTGGATATTTATACTGTTATTTCTTCAACTTTAAAAACAAGTGTTCAAATTGGGTTGAAATCTGGGGACTATGGGGGCAAATCCTGCACCTCTACTTAATTGTCATTGAACCATTTCATCGCCAATCTGGACGTACAGTACAGACCAAAAGTTTGGACACATCTTCTCATTTAAAGATTTTTCTGTATTTTTATGACCATGAAAATTGTAAATTCACACTGAAGGCATCAAAACTATGAATTAACACGTGGAATTATATAATAAACAAAAAAGTGTGAAACAACTGAAAATATGTCTTATATTCTAGGTTCTTCAAAGTATCCACCTTTTGCTTTGATGACTGCTTAGCACACTCTTGGCATTCTCTTGATGAGCTTCAAGAGGTAGTCACCGGGAATGGTCTTCCAACAATCTTGATGGAGTTCCCAGAGATACTTAGCACTTGTTGGCCCTTTTGCCTTCACTCTGCGGTCCAGCTCACCCCAAACCATCTCGATTGGGGTCAGGTCTGGTGACTGTGGAGGCCAGGTCATCTGGTGTAGCACCCATCACTCTCCTTCTTTGTCAAATAGCCCTTACACAGCCTGGAGGTGTGTTTGGGGTCATTGTCCTGTTGAAAAATAAATGATAGTCCAACTAAACGCAAACCGGATGGAATAGCATGCCGCTGCAAGATGCTGTGGTAGCCATGCTGGATCAGTATGCCTTCAATTTTGAATAAATCCCCAACAGTGTCACCAGCAAAGCACCCCCACACCATTATACCTCCTCCTCCATGCTTCACGGTGGGAACCAGGCATGTAGAGTCCATCCGTTCACCTTTTCTGCGTCGCACAAAGACACGACGGTTGGAACCAAAGATCTCAAATTTGGACTCATGAGACCAAAGCACAGATTTCCACTGGTCTAATGTCCATTCCTTGTGTTCTTTAGCCCAAACAAGTCTCTTCTGCTTGTTGCCTGTCCTTAGCAGTAGTTTCCTAGCAGCTATTCTACCATGAAGGCCTGCTGCACAAAGTGTCCTCTTAACAGTTGTTGTAGAGATGTGTCTGCTGCTAGAACTCTGTGTGGCATTGACCTGGTCTCTAATCTGAGCAGCTGTTAACCTGCGATTTCTTAGGCTGGTGACTTGGATAAACTTATCCTCAGAAGCAGAGGTGACTCTTGGTCTTCCTTTCCTGGGGCAGTCCTCATGTGAGCCAGTTTCTTTGAAGCGCTTGATGGTTTTTGCCACTGCACTTGGGGACACTTTCAGTTTTCCCAATTTTTCGGACTGACTGACCTTCATTTCTTAAAGTAATGATGGCCACTCATTTTTCTTTACTTAGCTGCTTTTTTCTTGCCATAATACAAATTTTAGTTTTATTCAGTAGGACTATCAGCTGTGTATCCACCAGACTTCTGCTCAACACAACTGATGGTCCCAACCCCATTTATAAGGCAACAAATTCCACTTATTAAACCTGACAGGGCACACCTGTGATGTGAAAACCATTCCTGGTGACTACCTCTTGAAGCTCATCAAGAGAATGCCAAGCGTGTGCAAAGCAGTCATCAAAGCAAAAGGTGGCTACTTTGAAGAACCTAGAATATAAGACATTTTAAGTTGTTTCACACTTTTTTGTTAAGTATATAATTCCACATGTGTTAATTCATAGTTTTGATGCCTTCAGTGTGAATTTACAATTTTCATAGTCATGAAAATACAGAAAAATCTTTAAATGAGAAGATGTGTCCAAACTTTTGCTCTGTATTGTACGTTTTGGGTCGTTGTCCTATTGGAACACTACGTCATCCTTTTCATTCCCATAGTACTCGAGTGTACGAAGTAACATGTCTTGTAGGATAGTCACTTATAGCCCAGCATTGAAACCGCCATAGATCTTACCACTTGAGCATTGAGACCACCATAGACAACCCCATAGACTCGGGCTTCCTCCACCGAACTTGACAGATCCTTCAGTTTCTTAATACGTTTGCCCCTTCTTCCCTTGTTTCTTCCAGACCCATTTCCACCCATCAGAACCCAGTCTGTTGACTTTTGTCTCATAACTCCAAATCACCCGTTTCCAGTCTTATATTGTTTTGCAAATTTGAGCCGACTTCTTATGACAATATTGAAGTCGAGGATCTTCACCTTCTTTCGGGCCACCATTCCAGACTTGTGTAATGTGTGTCGCACGGTGCTTGCATGGACGTCAGTGATCTCATTATTATGAAGCTTTCAAGCCTCCTCAACTGCCGTTATTGTCACTCCAGAACTAATGGACCTTGTGACGAGCTAACTTGTTGACTGATATTTTGCCTGGACATCCACCTTTTGGCTTTTGAATGGATGGACGAACTTCATTTTGTATTCTTCCAACTGTCATGGTACTCACATGATGCAGTTTGTCAATTTTCTTGGGTGACAGACGGCTATGGATGAACTGGATTATGCCGTTTTTTCTTTTCTTGGGAACTATTAATGGCTTCTCCTTGATTCGAACCAATGACCGTCACTTGGGAATCAACCTAATAACACACTGAGCTATTAGGGAATGTGAGAACAGGTGGTAATTTGTAGTATTCAGGAAGAAAAAGATTTTTCCAACACCAGGAGCAAAACAGTAACAATGCAGCGACATGACGAGAATCTGCATAACTAATCACATTTAATAGTTGCAAGTCAAATTTATATATGAGATAGCGAAAGATGTCTGTCTATAAAATGATGGTATAGCCTCACGTTGGTGCAGTAGTGGATTTTGACATATGGAGCCTGGAAGTCTAAAGTGCAAAGCATTGATACCCTTTTGCTTTACTTTATGCTTTAATTAAAAAGTCCCTACTGCTCCCTCTATAATTTAACTGTTTTTTTGTTGTTTTTTTACCTATTTCCATTTTGATGACTTTGTCACAAAATATATATATATATATATATATATATATATATATATATATATATATACACATATATATATAGATATATATAGATAGATATATGGATACTAGATTGTGGCCCGATTCTAACGCATCGGGTGTTCTAGAATATGCATGTCCCCGTAGTATATGGACAATGATGATTCCAGAATTCGCGGCAGACTGTGCCCGTCGCTGATTGGTCGAGGCAACCTTTATGACATCATCGTCGCCATGGCAACCATTATGACATCTACGTCGATACTGTGCCCGTCGCTGAATCAGAGATGTCTACGTCCTTTATGACATCATCGTCGCTGTGCCCGTTGCTGATTGGTCGATGCTGCGCCGGTCTCTGATAGGTCGAGGCCTGGCGGCCTCGACCAATCAGAGAGCTGGGATTTCCAGGACAGACAGACAGACAGACAGACGGAAAAACCCTTAGACAATTATATATAGAAGATGTGTATATATAATATGTGTGTATATATATATATATATATATATATATAATGTGTGTATGTATATGTGTGTATATATATATATGTATATGTGTGTGTAATAAATATATATATATATAGTTAGTGTGTGTATATATGTATATGTATATATATATATATATATATATATATATATATATATATATATATATATAATGTATATATGCACCATTCCTAGGAGTAAGAAGCAATGAACATGAGCTCCTGAATTTCCATCACTTTATACCTTGTAACGAGGCAACTGTAAGACAAAACCTGGAAAAACTCAACTCCGTGGAACATAAAAGTGATCTGGACTGAACTGGACTTTACATTTTATGAAAAAAGGAAGAATTGGAGGATTTAAAGGACAAAACCAGAATCTCCTTGAGGACACAGACTGGAAACAGCCGACATCATACATCTGACATCCTGATACCTGGACCTATAGAAGGTAGGAGAATTCTTTAACTACAACACAACCTATAGACTTGCTACAAATTAATCTTCTTAGAAACAAGGATTATAATTAACCTATAACTACAAAATGGAAAACACAAATTTAGAACATGTAAATGAACAAAGCCCAGAGCCAGAGACACAGGAATGCTGGGGGCCAGATCTGGAGATAACACAGGGGGGCAATAAATCCAAGATGGACTACCTTAGAAAGAATCCAGAGACTCTTTATGCAGATTTCACAAAGAAAGGACCAAAAAGAAAAACCAATGTATTATTCTATACAGACCAACCCTCAGCCTGGCACACTGCGCTGTGCGAACGATATAAACATGTAACTAAATCCAACACTAAAGGTGTCCAGCAGATTAAAATTACCAGTCAAGCAGATGAGGACACCAATGCGCTCACCATAATCCTATACAACAATGTCACAGTCACGGCGCAGGGGACGGAGGAGATTCTGCAGCAATTTGAAAATTGTTTTTCTGATATCAAAGAGCAGGCACAAACCTATAAAGGACTACAAGCCCCAGCAGCTACCTCTAATGCTCACATAGAGATTCCCAAACAGAGCTGCCTAACCCCCGACACTTCACACCTCTCGCCTGATAACATCAGAGACTTCTTATCTCAACTAGAAAGAGACTTGGCCCAACTGAAATTTGAATGTGAAAGAAACTCACAAAGCAATGCAAATTACCAAGCAACAAATGACACAGCCATACAGAAAATAAGGGAGGAAATATGTGAAATGAAATGTAAATACAAGGCAGCACTACAGGAAATGGGGGAGCTGAAAAAGGACAATGATCAACTCCGAAAGGAGATTAGAGAATTAAAAGCCCATAGCCCTGGACATCTGAACCAGCAGGGGGCAACGAAAACAAGCCAGAGAGCAGACAATATGGCCAGCACTGAACAGAATGTAGAGACACCAAACAGCATTAAAATAATAACCAACAATATGATGGAAGAGAGAAAAGAACCAGCCACCAGCAAAGCCAGCACCACAGGCCTCCATCAGCAGCACCGTAGCCCACCCAAGACATCACAAAGTCCTGATACTGTCCTAATAATGGACTCAAATCCTGAAACCAGAGAGATGGAAGAGAGAACAGAACCAGCCACCAGCAAAGCCAGCACCACAGACCCTCGTCAGCAGCACCGTAGCCCACCCAAGACATCACAAAGTCCTGATATTGTCCTAATAATGGACTCAAATGGGAAGTACCTAAATACACAGCGGCTATTCCCAGGAAAACAGGTCCGTACAATCCGCTGTGCAAGTATTGAACAGGTGACAGAGGTCATCAGTAGACCACGGTTTACCAACCCAAAGCACATTATTATACACACGGGTACAAACAATCGGCCAGACCAGCAGATCGCAGAACAACTGATCAACCTGGCAAAGAAGGCAAACCTAAAATTCCCGGACAGTAAAATCATTCTGTCATCGCTGCTTCCAAGAAAGGACATACCCAGGCAAACCACCCAAGCCATCAATGCAGAACTGACTGAAAAGATCAAGACTGTGCCAAACGTGACCCTGGCACAACACCTCTCCATAAACAACAGTCACCTGCACGATGATAAACACCTCAACAAACAAGGGGTCAGCCTCCTGGCCAAAGAGCTGAAGGACATCGTGCTAAACAGAGACCCCGGGCCTGGATTCAACAG
Source organism: Ranitomeya imitator (assembly GCF_032444005.1). Taxonomy (NCBI): domain Eukaryota; kingdom Metazoa; phylum Chordata; class Amphibia; order Anura; family Dendrobatidae; genus Ranitomeya; species Ranitomeya imitator. The sequence continues at coordinate 635,724,952 of NC_091285.1, forward strand.
TGGCCATAATCACACTGAAAGACCCCCGAGAACGATAAAGCAGAAAACCCCAAGGCTACCTCCTGAAGCTGGAAACAAAGCTCTTCACCCAGTTTCAGACCATCGGAGGTGGAGACCTCCACCGAGGAGACCACCAAGCCCACACAGATACATGCAGAGCAGAGATAGGGATGAGATAATAAACCTGCTCAATGCACTGCGCAGGATAATAATGTGACTGGATGGAACCAAGCACCGCTATAAAACGGTCAGAAATCCAGTTTGTCCCACACAGCCATACTCATTACAAGGTATATACACACAAACCACACAGAAGAATGTCTTCACTTACAATCAGCAGCTGGAATTTCCAGGGTCTCAACGCCTCAACCTTTGGATCTAAAACAAAGGACCCTGATTTTATACAAAGTATGAAAAATATAGACATTCAGATCCTCCTGGAAACATGGACCAGAGCCGAAAACGAATCCTTGGTGCCTATTGGATACAAGGAATTCTTGGTCCATGCCCAGAAAAATAAAAACATCAAACAGGGCCGGGGCTCAGGAGGAGTAGCGATCTGGTATAAAGAGGAGCTCCACCAGTACATCAAACCGGTGAAGAAAGGAGACAGCCACATATGGATCAGAATCAGCAGCTCCATCCTCACCTGTCAGTCTGATGTCCACCTCTGTGCCACCTATATACCACCACCAGAGTCCCCCTACTTCAATCCAGACTGCTTCGAGATCTTACAAAGAGAAGCCGCTCATTATCAGGCCCTGGGCAAAGTTCTCATCTTTGGAGACCTGAATGCAAGAACAGGGAGAGAGAGAGACTTCCTGACCACGGATGGAAACATTTACATACTTGGAGCAGAGAATGACGGCCAAGACCCTGTACACACTGAGAGAAACAGCTATGACAGTACAGTCAACAAAAGTGGCAGAAAGCTCCTGAACGTATGTAAAAGTTTAGGACTTCATATCCTTAATGAACGAAGCAAGGGTGACTCCTTAGGAAGGTATACACTAAACTCCCATGTAGGGAGGAGTGTAGTTGATTACGCCATTACAGACCTGAACCTGGCAGATGTCAGCGCCTTCATAGTCACCCCACAAACGCACCTGTCAGACCACAGCCAACTTCTTCTGTACATGAAATCTACAGAGAAACCATCCACTCAGAAGCCACAGCAGAGCGGCCTCTTCACCCGGCCTCCATCCTATAAATGGTCCAAAATGTCGGCACTAAAGTATAAAGAAGCTTCCAGCAGACCTGAAATACAGCGGATGCTCCACCACTTCTACAACCTTGAGTACATGCCAAACCCAGAGGGAGTGAACCAAGCAGCAAAGGACCTCAACAATATATTCTACGCAATGGCCAGACTGTCCGACCTTAAAAAAGTCGACTACAAGAGACCAAAAGAAACACAGGTCAATGGCTGGTTTGACACAAGAATGTAAAGCTGTACGGAAGACCCTGAGAACAGCCTCCAACAAGAAACACAGAGACCCCAACCACCTGGGTCTGAGGGAAGCCTATGACTCCATACAAAAGCAGTACAAAACCATCCTCAGGAGGAAGAAGCAGAGTTACATCTCTACCAAGCTCAATCAACTCCAAGACGCCCTCCAAGACAACTCCTTCTGGGAACGATGGAACCACATGGGCACCAAAGACAAGAAAAACAACAACCATATCCAAAATGGCAACCTCTGGCTCCAATACTTCAGAGACCTCTATAAAGACATTCCAAAGGAAGGACTAAGCCAAGAACAGGAAAACATAATGGCGAAACTAAAAGCAATGGAGGAAAAAATCAAAAACTTCCAAAACCCGGTGGATACACCTATAACACTACAGGAAGTAACTGAGAGACTCTCCTCCATAAGATGTAGAAAAGCCGGTGGCCTAGATGGAATCCTACCAGAAATGCTGAAGTACAGCCCACCAGAAATACAGGCTGCAATGGTTAAGCTCTTCAATATTGTACTGAGTGCCGGCTACTTCCCTCGTACCTGGAACCAAGGCCTCATCACACCCATCCACAAGAGTGGGGACAGGTATGACCCAGCCAACTACAGAGGCATATGCGTCAGCAGCAACCTGGGAAAACTGTTCAACAGTATCCTGAACAAGAGGATCCTCACCTTCCTCACCGAGCACAACGTCCTCAGCAAGAGCCAAGCAGGGTTCATGCCGAACCACCGCACCACTGACCACATCTATACTCTGCACAGCCTCATTCAGAAACACGTCTACAATACAAAGAATGGGAAGATATACGCCTGCTTTGTGGACTTTAAAAAGGCCTTTGATTCAGTGTGGCACCCGGGCTTATTCCTGAAACTGCTGGAGAGTGGAATAGGAGGAAAGACCTACGATGTCATCAAAAGCTCCTACACCGAGAACAGCTGCAGCGTGAGTGTGAGCGGCAAAAGAACGGCTTTTTTCCAGCAGAGCCGCGGAGTAAGACAAGGCTGCAGCCTAAGCCCAACGCTCTTCAACATCTACATCAACGAGCTGGCTACCGCCCTGGAATCCTCCTCAGCACCAGGTCTCACCCTCCACGACGCCCAGGTGAAATTCCTGCTGTATGCAGATGACCTGTTGCTGCTGTCACCAACCGAGAAAGGCCTCCAGGACAACCTGAAAATCCTAGAGAAATTCAGCTCCACCTGGGCTCTACCGGTCAACCTAAAGAAAACCAACACCATGGTGTTCCAGAGGAGAAAGAGAAGATCAGACCAACACCCATCATTTATCCTCAACAACTGCGACCTCACAGGAACGGACAAATATACCTACCTGGGCCTAGAGATTCACCGGTCAGGG